>NC_047113.1:73072673-73110173 GCF_902500255.1 Thalassophryne amazonica | reverse complement strand
AGCACCTGCCCCCAGACTTTAAGTTCCTGCTGCCTTTGCATTACCTCAAACCGGCGTGGTCATTCATGTCCAACATCTGACAGCAACAAGGCATGTTTTGCCCAGAGACCTGCTGCTTATTCTTCTTCCTGACTCACTCTGGAAAACCTAGAGAGGGTTCTGCATTAAAGTCCTAGCAGGTCAGCAGTTTGAGAAATTCAGCAGGTCCACTTTATTGCATCTAAATGACGTTCTGACACGTGACTGGCTGATTAGGTGTTCCTAATGAAGTGGCCGATGTGTGTAAAATACAAGCCTTCCTAATGAACACTAGGTGGAGCCCTTGGACTTGTCAGGCTTCAGCAATCAGACTGAAGCTTTGATGTTTATGATCATGTCCAGAGGGACATGATCAGACTGTGATAACCTGACACACTGACTGATCAAATATTCTGAGCATGATCCTGCAGACGGCAGCCAGAACGTTTCTGCAGCACTTTATTAAACTGCACCACAGTCTCAAAAAACAAACAAAAACAAAAACTGAGATTTAAGTGTCCGTGCTTTGCATTATATCACTGCCACATCAAAGACGTGCAGCGGTACATGCTGGTTAGAATTGTTAAAGGTCAAAGGTCATACAGATGATTGTTATATATTTCTTATAATCAGACAAAGCAGATTAGCGTTTAAGCGAGAGAAAATCTTCCTGATCTGTGTTCCAAAGACCTGAGAGGATGCAGATGGGCTGAAAGGGTTGTGATGAGTTTGCTGTATCAAAGCCTTATTTTAAAAAAAAACCTGTTTATTTCGTTCAGATAGCAGACTTTTTTTTATTTTTTTTGTAATTCCCCGTAGCCTCGACCATTTCTTGAAGTGAATATGATCCTTCGGTTGTTCAGACTCTGGCCCCTGTGGCCATGTTTCTAAATGAAGTGATCTTACTGAAAAAAACAAAAAAAAAAACAAAAACTGCTGCACAGACATATTGCGGGTTCCCCTGGCCTCTGTTAAAAACCCTGACCAGGTCCCTTCAGGGGACTCATGTGTTTAAAAAAACAATAATCCCCTAAAGCTGTGACCTTTGCACCAAAATAAAGATTTCATTTTCCTGCTGGACTGCTCACTTTGAATGCAGCGTGTCTCTTGGCACAAATGGCCTACAATATTCTTATTATTGAACATTTTGACAACGTGCCATCGAGCTCAACTTTAAAATCCAGTGATATTGCTCTTGTTGTGATTGTGGTTACAGTATCTTAAAAAAAAAGGAAATACTACAAAACATGGAGATAATTCTGTCCCAGTCCATTATGGTGTTCAGGACTAAGTCGATCATTTTTAAAGTTTAATTTTATTTGTTGCATTTTCTTTCAAATAGATTACTTTTTTTTTCTTTTCTTTTTTTTTTTAGCAATTCAATCCTGGGAAAATATTAACTCACTGATTTAAAGACAACTTAAAAATAGTTATTTATGAAAATTTTGTAATTTTACATAAAAAGATTAAAAATGTTGAGCTTTTTTTAAATTTAGTAATTTTGAGTGAAAAGAAAAATGTTAGAAACGCAAAATAAATAGACGTGACAGCATAACAATAATAGGAAATCAGATAGGAAAAACATTTAATAATAATAATGAACAAGAAAAAATACTTAAATGAAAACGTCATTTTCAACAGACCCTGAACACATCACTTTTCTTTGCAGTGTAAAAAACAAATATATATTTAAAGTTAATATTAATCAAGTGCACAGAAATGAGAAATACTTGAGGATTAAGATATTGGGCCAAAATACTGTTTGAATAATACTAAATGTAGTTAAGTTGAAGTTAGCAGGTCAGGTTTTGTTTGTTTGTTTGTTTGTTTTGCTTGTTTGTTTTGGTGAAGCTCCACGTTGTAGGTGCTGTCAGTGAAGAGTCCCTCCAAAATAAAAGTCCGTTTGACGTGTCAACCTTCGCGATTCCACTTGATTACCTCTTTTGTATGTCTCAGCCTGCTGTAAAAATCCATCCTAACAAGACTTTCAGTCGCACCATGAGTCTTGAAGGTTTAAATTTATAAACTAAAAGGCAGTCCGAGAACACGCCTGCTGATTTCACCATGTTTTGAAATATAGGTGAGAATTTCCTAGAAATTGTACAGTAAAGTTAGTGTTAGATCGAAGACTGCCTGTGAAAATACGCAGAAAAATTGTTCATTTGAAATAACTTATATTTTATTGTTATAATTCAATCAGACTGTATCCCTTTTTAATTTGAGGTAAATCGCTTTTAATGATTTTTCAGTCACCTGTTTTAATAATTTTAGCAATTTACAAATTGATATATCAGAATTCTTTAAAGAAGTTATAAACATTTTGTTTTTATGATATAGTTGACTGCATATTCAAGTGAACTGGATATTATTTATGATAGTAAGTTCTTCGTTAAAGCCAAATATTACAAAAAAACAAGCATGATCGTTTCAATTTTTTGGCAATTGCCAAATAATTATGAATGCAAAATTATTTATCCTCAGTGTTCAACAAGATTTGAGTTTGTGTATGCAAAAAGGGCCTTCAAAAATTTATAAAATACCTGCACACCTCCTCCCATACGCCAAGTCCCATTCAGCTTTATTCAGTGGGATTCTCACACTGAGCCATTTGCTATTCATGGAGACTTTTCATTGTCTTTCCAAACAAACCCAGAGTCCACAGTGGCAGATGTGTGGCCATTATGGCCCACGGCTCAGTGGAAACTGTTTTCTGTATTAACCTAATCAATCATGTCCACTAGTTGTACTAAAGAAAGAACAGAAAAAGAAACATATGGCTGAGGGGTGGGAGCAGCTTTTCTTAACACCACAGTGAGACCAGGACCTTCTTGTGAGCAGATTTACAGAAGAATGAGAATAAAGGCTGAGGAGGGCTGCTAATTGAAGTCAGTGCACTTAAAGGCTGAAAGCAAAGGTCAATTTATGAAAAGTCACTCTTTATTTTACCAAACACACCACATGTGAAAGTGAACTTTTTACTTCTTCTTACATTTTCTGTTGTTTTTGATATTATATTTTCTTTTAAAATATATTAAAATGAGCTACAGGCTATAAATAATCCTAATTGTTGAGTAATTCAGTTATATTTTAAATTATATTTCAATGTGCACATATTCTACACTATATCTTAGAATATAAGCAGATGGGGGGGGGGGGGGGGGATTAGTGAAGGTCAGAGAAAATGACTCTGAGCTCAACATGTAACATAAATTGCCACAAAGGAATAAATGTGAGCATGACAGTGATCCCAACACTGAGCGCCACAAGTATTAATTTACTTATAAATTCATTATAAAAAGGGTGGCTGTTCCTGAATAAACATTACATAACCACAGACCAGGAGATGCAAAAAAGGTATTGTGCAATATTTATAAAAAAATTTAAATGATCTCAAAATGTGTGTATTAAATGATAAAGAATCCAATAACAGTTTAGAGTTCCTCGTGTGGTTAAAGCTCACTTTACATGATTCTTAATTTTATTTTATTTATTTATTTATTTATTTATTTTTACCTCAGTGCATTTTTGTCACTGTTCAGGTACGTTATTTTAGATGTGCATAACAAACTATGCAATTCTTCTATGTGGGCAATGGAAAATTATTTTTTTTAAACTAACTTTTAATTTTTTTTCTCATGAACTATTCTGTATATTATGTAAAATTATCTGGTTTAGAATAATTAATTTGTAAGAAATTAAGATTGATAATATAAGTAGCACCAACTTACTGTGTAATAATTTTATTTTTTTGAGTTATGTTTTGTTTTTGCGTTATTCTTGTGGATATTGGGTCAGTGAATTGTTTTGCATTTCACTCTTTTACGTTTAGGAAGCAAACACACTGATTTTTATAAAAAATGATTAATAAACTTCGCTCTATAAATATAATCATCTGGTCCTATAATATTCACCCGCCTTCAAACATTTTTTTCAGATCTAGTTCATTTTAAAATATATGTTGATATTTTTGATAAAAAAAAATCTCGTGTTTTAACATGTGACATTGTATTTTAGGGCCCTGTCATTTTTTCTTAAAAAACGCTTTTTTTTTTCTTTTTTTTTTTTAAAGACATATATTCCAAATCATCAAACAGATTCTTTTTATAAACGTCGACACAAATCGCGCCGAAAGCGTGTTGAAATGTCATATAACCTTTATTTACATAGATGCTGATTAAATAGAATGTTACAATAAAGGACGTTTGATTTATTTACACAACTCTGTTTATGTGCCTGCAGAATAAAAACCGTTGTGGGTTTTTTGCCTGACAGGAGGGTCTGATATTTGGCAGGTCCGATAATTGCACAACTTTCAACCTCCTACAACAAAACAAACCCAAAATATTAAAATGTTTACACAATTTTCAGTCTTCTTGTAAGGACAGCTGATAATTCTCCAAACATCTGGCTGAAATTTAAAGACTTGGAAGGCTTTACAAGTCCGATTAATAAATAAAAATGCAGAGGAGGAGAAATCCTGCAGTGTTTATATTTTAATGTGTATATCCTCCTGTTTGACAATATCCGTGCAAAAGTTTGGGAAGAAAAATGCCCCCGTTTTTTTTTTGTTGTTGTTTTTTTTTTTCTTTTTTGTCTTTTCTTAATAAAACCACAGGCGCCTCTCTAACTGTCAATCGTCCACCTCGATCTCCTCCTCGTCATCCGAGAACTCGTCCGTGGTTTGGTCTCTGGACGAGGAGGGGGACTGTGGGAAGGCGCGGTGTCCGTGGGACGTCGGCGAGACGCTGGGTGATCTGGCCCCGGGGCCTCCGCCCTGCGCCTCATCAAGGTTGTCCATGCTGACGAGCTTCTGCAGGGTCTGCGGGGTGATCTTCTTCAGCGACTCCACGTCTGCCTTCATCTCCTCCAGGTCGCGCTTGAGCTTGGCCCTGCGGTTCTGGAACCAGGTAATGACCTGCGCGTTGGACAGACCCAGCTGCTGCGCGATCTGGTCGCGGTCGGCCGGTGAGAGATACTTCTGGTACAAGAACCTCTTCTCCAGCTCGTAGATCTGGTGGTTGGTGAAGGCCGTCCGAGACTTTCTCCTCTTCTTGGACGTCTGTCTCTGTCCGAAAGCGTTTAGATGCTCACGACCTTTGAACGCACGGAGGAAAAAACATGAATTAAACAATCGCGAAGCAGAGCAAATTTAGTTTTTTTTTTTTTTTAATTACTTAAAGGATTATTTTTTCACTTCATTCCCAAAAGTAATTTGACTTAATGAATACATAATCTGACTTGCTGTCACCACTGCACTGAGAAGAGGATTGCAATATTCTTCCTCTTATATCATCATAATTAAGAAAAAATATTCGGATGTTTCCTACAAGCAGCCGAGGCCTGACTTTTTCCAGCAATTTAATTTGCGCAACATTTAAGAACGGCTACATGCGTAAATGTACATTTTCCTTTCCAAGCGCACGATATAATAATCTGCTTGTAATCCTACAGATGATTTTGCGCACTTTTCCCTCCCACTCACTCCCCCAAATCCTGAACTCGATCTTTACCTTCTGCCGCCTGGATCACGCTCACTTCCAGACCTTTAAATGTTTTACTGGCCAGCTCCTCCAGCGCGCACAGCGGCGACGACGGAGTGCTGATCCCGTTCCTGGCCGAGTTGGAGCCGGTAACTTTCTCCAGCACTCTGGGTGGACAGATACTGGCCACCGACTTCTTCACGGACGGTTTGTTGAGGATATCCTCGATGCTGAACGGCGTGAGCGGCTTGTTGGAGTTGGCCGGCGGAGGCAGCTGGTCCAAAGGAGCGCGTCTCCTGTCCTCGCTGCTGGACTGCAACACGGAACCTGCCTTCATGTCTTTACTGGAGGTCATCGCAGTCCCGAAGATACGTGGGGAGAAAAGTTGATTATTTCATTCAAATGGCGGTTTTACGCGTCCACAAGCGTTTCCTCCGTCGAAGCCCGCTTCTATATTCTGACGCTTAACTCGGCGAGGAGCTTTCCTCCAAAATAACCATGCTCCGGGCGTGAAGGCAGCTCGACTGGATTCCCCTCAGAGAGCCGCAGCTCCTCTGCCGAGCTCCATGTAGTTCTTTAGGAAGAAAAACAGACTGGAGGGGGGGGGTGGGGGGGGAGAAAAAAAAAGAAGCTGTAAAACGAAAGCGACTGCTAACGAGTTATTGTTGATTGGGCGAAGTTCAATTAGAGAAACACTACACTACTTGCTGACCCGCTGCTGCGTCTTAAAGGGCCGGACCGTAATAACTAATTGGACGTGGGGGAGAGGAGGAGTCTGAGGAGGAAGATGCCCCGGAATGTTTGTGCATCTGTTTCCCTCTGCCGGTATCGAGAAAGGGAGAGTGTGCGGCCATTAAAAAGCCGCCACCGGCATCAAATATTTGGACGATCCAACAATTTTCTCCCGTCGTGATATTTTGACATTTTTGTGCGTAATTGCGCACGGGGCTTTATGCGTAGAGCGCGTTCCTGGTTTTGGACTTGCGTTAAAATAACCACTTTGAAGTGAAGTGGCCTTCTATTAGGGAAGACGTTCAGGTTGTTCAACATGACACCTGACGGGGACGGGGACGGGGACCCCCCCCCCCCCCCCCAACTGCACATGATGACAGCAGATGGCTAACTCGCTTCTGTCTGAAAGCAAAAAGTCAAATGATGATGCCAGCAAGGCTTAGTTTAATAATTAAAAAAAAAACGTAAATTTTGACAGATAGTTAAAAATATAAAAATAATTTATGAGCGCAAAACCATAAAGAGAGAGAGAGAGAGAACACAGATTTTTCTGTGTGCCATTTGCGCATACGACGTCTTTTTTATCCAGAGTTGCAGCACAGTTTCTGGGCTAATAAAGGTGACGCTGTATTACGTTTCTTAAAGGAATATAAGTGGGTTTTTAAGAGGATTTAGGATGTAAAAAAAGCGGATAAACTGGGACAAGCTGGACGCAGATGAAAGTGACAGGTACGTCTGTTCCGAAGAAGCCCATCTTCTTATTTTATAGGAATTAACACATTTCGATGTGAATGCGTTTGGCAGATTTTATCCGTTTATTCTGTCAGGATACAAATGAAAGAAAATTAAGGAAGACGGCGGGAGAAAAAAGTCTCTCCAAGCTCCAGAGCTGAAAATATCCACACGTGGATAAAAAAAGAGCAACATTATTTCCTCTCAAAATGCCAAAGGTTTCCTTTGATTTGTGAAAACACTCTGTGAGATGAGTCACGGGCTTGAAACGCTGCGGCAGTATTATTCTTATTTTACCTTTTTTTTTTTTTTTTTTTTTCTAGATGGAGCCTCCTGCAGGAGAACCGCCGCCGTGCGTCTTGTGCCAACAGGAGCATATGGTGACATTGGTTTAGGGACAGAGTTCTAAAACAGCAGGACATTCTATTAGCTGCCTTGGAGGTTCACCCGTTATGGCTGCTTTAAATATATATATTTTCCCATAACGAGCAGCAGTTCGTGGGGATAATTTAGTTTGAGATTTCAGGTATAGAACGTGCAGGTTTTGAAATTTAGCGTCGATAAATTTAGAGGTCTGGTGTGGAAAAAACAAAACAACAACAACAACAACAACAACAACAACAAAATCACGACTTCGATTTTATGAAATACATTCCGGCCTTTTTTTAAGGGACTTGTATAATGCTGAATATAATATGCAATAAATCATTTAAATGTTTTTGCGCATTTGACGCACCATCTAATTCTTTTTAAAATCCATATATTTTCCATTATGATTGTGATGATGGTGATTATTATTATTATCATTACTATTGAATATTTGTATCAAGATTTTGCTGGCGTCTGTGCTGTTGCAGACTACTGAGCGCATATTTTGGTGAAATCTCTTTAAACGGCGCTTTAAAAATCTCCAAAGTGGCGCAGCAGCAGTGCGATTCTGAAAGGTTTTTTTTTTTTCCCGGCCCTAATTTAAACGTTAATTAGAAGCATAGCAGCTGACATCATCAATCATCAGCTCATACAGGATTTAATTGGATGATTCGCCTCGCATCCAGTACTCCGAAAAGTAATGGATTACTTGGACACTCTTTGGAACGAATGTTGTCCTCCGTTCAAAGCGACACCCTCCTCCCGTTATTAACGTTGATGTCATCGGTTAACTCGATAAAATCCAACGAGGAGAGGTCAGCATTTCTACCATTAATCACCAAATTAATTTAGGGACGCAGAAGGCAGCTAATCCAGCCTCCAAGGTGATGACACCTGCAATAAATCGCGCTTATATTTCCTTACAGTGAAAATTCTTACTCCTTATCACTGGGAAAATAAAAGTTCAAAGACATTTCATCTGAGTTTTACATCAAATAACACAAAACATGCGGGAGAAGGAATACATATCTACGGGGTATTTGCGCAGTTATTTGCAGGCCGAAAAACGTGTGTAATTTTGAGTGGAAAAAAAGGGTAGAATAAATCTTGCAAATATAAGAACCAGATGAATGCCATAAAATGATGTCATTTGCAGATAAATATTCTGGTATCATTTTGTGAATGTTTTGGTGATTATCGTTGACAGCTGGTTCCACAGAACAGAAGTCGTTTATTTGCGTGTATTTGAGCAGCGCGGCGCTCGTCGCACAGCGTGGCGTCCTGTCTGAAGACACGAACCAGCTGGAACCTCCTCTCACTGGAACACCATCAGGAGGAGGCCTCCGATGCTGCTGCTGCTGCTGCTGCTCAGGGCGCTGCGCCTCGACGTCTGGCCTCCAGCGTCTCCATGAAGGTGATGATGGTGATGGTGATGGCGCGCACTGATGAAAGTCCAAATTAGTGCGCAGCACACGTGACCTGTTTAAATTTTCAAACAGTTGATCTCAAAGTAGGCTCATCTTATTATTATTACTACTACTACTATTGCAGTTACTACTACAGGAGCACTCGGTGGAGCACATACATCCGCCAAAATGCGCCAGGGCCTTCAGCC
Organism: Thalassophryne amazonica; assembly: GCF_902500255.1. Taxonomy (NCBI): domain Eukaryota; kingdom Metazoa; phylum Chordata; class Actinopteri; order Batrachoidiformes; family Batrachoididae; genus Thalassophryne; species Thalassophryne amazonica. The sequence goes on along the minus strand of NC_047113.1, from coordinate 73,101,227 downwards.
ATATGCACCATTTTTTTTTTATGCCCCAAACATCCTGTGAGGATGAAAGTTTTGTGAGTTGTCTCTTGGCCTCTGTCCCACCCCTCTACACTGTCAAAATGATCAGGGTGGTTCTACTTAAAAACTTAATAATAATAATAATAATAAAAAAAATCAATTTCACTGAACTGACTCACAAACCCGAGTTTGGATGAAGATTAATTTATAAAATTCAGAGTTCATTATGTTAAGTGGAAGTAAATTAAAGAAACAAGCGACAATGACTTACTGACCATATCCTATTTTTAACAGTACCAACTTTTATGATATTCAAATCAGCCCATACTTGTTTAAAATGTTTATTTATTTATTGTTTTTTTTGTGACAAACAAGCCAACATCCACCATAACATCATCAAAGATTGATTAAAAATCTTTAATGTCTCCGGGGGTAATTTGGTTTTCAGCAAAAGTTCAAAATCAGACAATAAAATCTTACATGGCACACGTGATAATACAGATCAATACATACATACAAACAAAGATAATGCCTTTGGTGTGCATTTTGCTGTGGCCATGTACACACTTGTGTAACATGAGGGCTCCGCCCCTCACAAACTCATGTCTCATATGTAGGTTCATAATTTCATTTGGTTAATGATGAACTATAGGGACAGAAAAGAAAAGAAAAAAAAATCTGCTGATAAACTTTGCACCCAACACAATTTTCACCATCGCACTTGAACAAGCATTGATGGAAGTCTGAGCACTGGCGGGCCAAATCGACCTCCCACGACTTTGTAAAGAAGTTATTGCCATGATGTAATTTAACTCAGCTAATTGACAGCTGTATAAAGTACATTTTCCAACATAACACTGAAATAAAAAGCACTAACTATGTATTAAAAATCAATTACATTTTGAGTGGTGTTGAAAAAAGTGTAAATTGTGTCTGATTTTCAATTCATCTGAATATATTTTGAGATAGTTAACACAGATGATTTGTCAACGTCAACTTTTTAAAATTTGTACGTGTAAACTGGCATCAACCATGGCATCGTCAAACAATTGCAATCACTGTACTGGTGATTTTTGAAGGAATAGCATCAAAAATTACACCTTCTAGCATAGCCGCTACCTGTGCTATGCAGTGTCATTTTAATTATGTTTGCTAGAGTGTTAAAAAAAAAACAGATTATATGACATCTTTTGTTAGAGGAGACTGGATAGTATAAGTTATTAATGCAATTACTGTACTATTATATTAATGGTAGCCTAGCCTAGCTCAGCAACTATTTTCAGCTTTTTTGTGTGCAAATAACACACACACACACACACACACACACACACACACACACACACACACACACACACACACACACACATATATATATATATATATATATATATATATATATATATATATATATATATATATATATATCCTCATTTGATGATGTGAGGATGTTGCCTGGTTTGTAATTTTGCAGGACAAGTTAATCTGTCTCTTGTGTTAGATAACAGTGTTTGGTTTGGGTCACACAGCGTTTGTAGCAACACATCATGCTAGATTTCATCCAGCTGCTAGCACTGCAGATAAAAACTGTCCATTTCTAATGTCTCTGCAGTTTAATATTTCCACAACTTTATTTTTCATGCAATCAGTTCTTTTGCTCTGCACATGTCGTCTATGTTTCCAGGCCTCTTTTAATTGCATAGAACCCGGTTGTTTCACCAGAGAAGGCCCTCAGCTTCATTCAGACTCTTCTAGATGAAGACATGAACACCTCTGAAGAAACATCAGGGCTCTGTGGCTTCATTTTCTTTTAGGGTAGGTGGACCCTGGTCATTCTTTTTGTTCTCTAATGACCCACCAGGGTCTTTTTAAGACCAGAAAGAAGGATGTGTTGACCTTTAAGCAGAACGGTAGCATTAAGACTCCTTGTTGTTCTTATTTGGTTCTTGATTGGTTTCATTAGCGTGTAATTAGTCCAGTGGCCAGAGGTGCACAGGATGAAATCTGAGACATGAGGTTCATACTGTTGCTCAGCATTTTTTTTTTTTTTGGTCCAAAATCAACTTGCATAAGAGCAACTAAGTTGACCAATGATCCTAAACTATCATTATTATTAGTGCCACCAGTAGAGGAGCCTGGAGGTTTGAGATCTCCAAGGCAACAGACAGATTTTGACAAAAATTTCATAGTGAGCTAGTTCTTGGCCTAAGAAACATTTGATTCCTTTCAAAATTCCAAATTTGTTACATATTCAATGTTTTCTTTACACATAATGTGAGATAGGTTGTTTTTCATACATTTCAAATTCAGAATGTCAAAAATGTAGGATCTTTCCAGTAAACGGGGGAACAGACTTTTAGCAAACAGACTTTTTCATCTCAGTTAAATGGGCCTCAGGGCCTATATTCAATAGGACAATGTGGACACCTAGTCCTATATGCAAACTATAATTTGCGCTATACGGATGTTTGTTGCCACCTGGTGTTATTCAATCAACAGCTCAGCTGAAACGGGTCTCTTCGCTGCCAAACTCTGCCAAGGAATGGATTATCATCTTGGCCTTGATTCGGTGTGTTTGAGTTGAAATTTAGTGCTGCAGTCAAGCACGGGTCATTTCTTTCTGATATGTATCTCCAAGGCTTCATCTTTGCCACCATGATTGTTTTGGTCTTGTCAACATCTTGCGGACCACAAAACCTCAGTATGGTTGTCGCTTTCAACACATGATCAAGTAAAAACATCATGAATCACTGCTTTAAGATGGTCACATTGGTCACGTCATCAGCCACAGTCTGAAAATAAACTTGACACTTATAAATTAATAATAAAAATAAAACAACTTCTTTTTTGTGTTTAACGGTGAACTGCCAACAAGCTGTATGCACAATGCCACCTACTGTATCAGAGTGTGTGGAATAATGACTAATTATTCTAAGTCTAGACAATGCAGGACATCACACAGTAAAATAATAATAAAAAAATCAAAATGTACAATAAATCTGTTAACACTCTGGAAGCAGCACAAGTTTGATACTTTTTGCACCATCATAAGGCACTTTTAAAAGACTGAACAAGAGGAATCTGTGAGTTATGTGGTTTATTTATAGCCTAAAATCACATTATTGATGCACTGATTACAATGGTGTGCTTACATTTTCTAAAATGCTGAGAGTTTTGTAAGTACTTTTCACCTAGGTTGATAACGGGTACCCCTGCTCATATACAGAATAATCATTAAAATTTTCTTGGAAGGGTGACGTCAGCTCATGTTGTCGATTGAATGCACATTTTGAGCATTATTCAGCTGTGGAAGAGTGTCTTAATTGTTATTCTTATGAATATTAGTACTATTATTAGCATAATTTAGAAGTAACATCATTACTAATACTAAGAATGGTAACAGTAATAATTCATCTTTACATTGCAAAATGGAACCCTAAAACTACTGTATTGTATGTTGAAATTTAGAAATTTTTATTTCTTTGTTGAGATTTGTAGGATAATGAAACTCATGAGTCATGATGATAGAAGTCACATGATGTAAAAGTGTTATTTGTGTATTATGTGCACTTATAAAATATACTTTTTCCAATACATACATACATACATGTAACTTAAATATTTTTTTTTAAATGAGGAAAAACAAATCCCTGCATTTTGTGTAGTTCTGTGCACAATAATAATAATAATAATAATAATAATAATAATAATAATAATAATAATAATAATAATAATAATAATAATGTTTCATAACATTATAAATCAACAATCAATGTTTACAATCAAAAACTATTTTGGATTAAAAATGATGTGAAATGACATTTCATTTTAATGTTACATTTACTGTGAAATTCAACTTGTTCACAGATGATACTGAATTCTGATTGACAAACATCAAAACTCCGGTGGCCAATGAGGTTTCTCATTAAATTTTCTGTTTAATTTCAGCACATAAAATCTGTTTAAATAAAAATGCTGGAGTTCCACAAGGTTCAGCCTTTGGACCTTTGCCCTTTTTTTTCTTCTGTACACCAACTTTCTAGTATTATATTGAGTCAGTGAATCATATCCTTATTAAAGACAGATTTACTGAAATATGATGTACAGGATGGAAACATCAGGGATTCTGGATTCTGAAACTCAATTTTTAAGGTCAAAATGTAGCTGAACAGCTTTTCAGGAATCAAAGGCTATATCCAAAAATTTGCTTCCAATAGTATGCCTAGTGTATCCCAGTATGATTTAGAGAAACTTGGTTCAGCTATTTATTTGGTTTACTACAAATCTAACGTTGCTACATAACCAAAGCAAACAATTACATTTTTGACACAATAGATGTTAATTGTATTATCATTATTCTATTATTATAAAAGCCATGAATGATGTCTTTAAAATTTGGTCTCATAATGACATTTTGGTTCATATTTACATGATTTATTGTGTATTTCATTTATTTCATCAGTATTTTAACAAATTATTCAAAATGTATGAGTAGAATGCTCATGGGAACTATTTAATTGTTATTTTAATGTAAACTGAAGTCATTTTTTTTTTACTTAGTAATGTCTTTCAGCCCAATACACCAAGCATAAATAAGCATACATGATTATAGTACTGTTTTGTAGACATCAGCATAAAATAAACATCATTGTCACATGCTGTAGATTTATTATTTTTTAATAATGTCAATGCACACACGCAAGCACATGTCCAGATGTTTTTATAGGGGTGAAGATGTGAGACAGCTGTGATCAGAAACCAGCGTAACGAGACATCAACAGGTCAAAGTGGAAATCAGACGTAAGAGCTGATGGAGTGACAAAAGCTGCAGCTTAAAATTGTTGAAATGTCAAATAAAATAATTTTAAATGTTGATATTCTCATAATATGGTCTCGGTGTTGAGTTTGTTCCAAAGTATGATTATATGTCTGCTTGAGAAGTTGCTCTTTTTCAATTAAAACTGTGTATATGATGAGTTTCATGGGTTCATCCACTGTGAATATAGTTTTTTATTTATTGTATCTAACATGGTCCTGTTCTCTTTATCGGGTAAAAGATGGACAGTGTGAAGAATACCAGGGCATGTTTATTACTGCTGCCAACTGAGAGTAAAGGGTTGAAGCTTATGTGACACTCAGTCTGTCTGTCTGGCTTGATATCTCAAAATAAGGAAGAAAGAGTTGATTAAATTTTGGTCATAATCCAAATCTTCCTTCCTTTAGCATTTTTGCTTTATGATGTCACAAACATCATGTGGATTGTGGGGAGAATCTTTGTTTGCTGTTGGAGATTTTAGTTCATAACTTTTGTCATTATTGTTTTGAATTTTGTAATTTTGATTTTTCTTGTTTGCATCATGTATGTAAAAAAAAATATTGCCTTTCTATTCATCAAAAAGAGAGATTGCTTCTATAAGAGATTATATTTTCAGATCCTTTTATTTTGTTGTTTGGTCATTGTTTTTTTTTTTTGGTTTTTTTTTTACATTCAGTGAATAATCAGTTTTTGCAATATCAGTGCTTTTGCTGATGATTACTTTTTTAGGACGCAGGTATGCACATCTTTTATTGTGACCAGTACGAGACATGTCTGTGCAATAATCATGCTGTTTAATCAGCATCAGGTGGATGGACCATCTTGGTAAAGGTGAAGCGCTCACTAATACAAGTTTTAACAAATTTTTGAACAAAATCTGACATAAATGAGTCTTTTGTGTGCACAAAAGAAATCTTAGATCTTTTACTTCAATGTATGAAAAATGGGAACAAAAACAGACTTGCATTTACATTTTTGTTGAGTATAGAGAAGATAAAAAAACACACTCACAGCTTCAGGTTTAACATTAAACCGATGCATTTTAAGGTCTGTATGCATGTTTATGTTATGTTGCTTTTTCATCATAGTTACAGTATGTAAGTAACAAAATGTCTCATAGTAAACACACCCAGTGTGCATGTCAGTGTGCATGTGCACAAACATATGTTTACTCTTAAAACAGAATGAGTGATCTTGAGAACATATTCCCAATGGAAAGTGACTCTTCTTGTTTGTCTCTTCATTTATTTTTGCAATTAAATGCTGCACTGACATTTTACTCGCTTTTATGCAGATGACTTAAACATGTACATACCAGCATTATGACAGTTGTTATTTGTCCATTCGTTCCACAGTTTTAACTGTTAAATGAACTGACAAAATGGTATCTTTTTCAGTAGCATGGGAACAGGGCTGGTTATTAAAAAAAAACAAAATCAACAAGCAACATGTTTTAGAAAAGGCTGAAAAACAGGACTCTTAAGGCCGATCTTCTCATGTCACTGTACATATCTTGGCAAATGAAGATGAATGCTGGTGCTAGTGCACCAAGTTTCAGGGGAGCGTTCAGCAAATTAATCACTTGCAATTCTATCCCTGTCCACTTGGGCGTCAGGCGGGTCCCCAATGTGGCGTCCAAGGGGTAAAGATGAGCACATCGTAGAATGTGAATTGTCTTCTCCCGGCTGTAGCTCTCCCCCTCCCCCACCCCCCAACACAAACAAAAAAATGTTAAATAAAAAAAAATATATATATTATTGCACCTCTATTATTTATTTGTTTCTATATTTTTGGATGGTTTAGTGCCCCGACCTCTAAGATCACCCCTCCACCCCTTCCACTGCCAAGTCTTCCTCTCCCTCTTCACATCAGGATTTCATTAAGTGGTGAGCAGCCCCCCCCCACTCCCCAAACCTGCCGCACTCCGTCACCATCCTCACCACCATTCTCCCACCTCCCCTTTTGGTCTCTCCTGCGCCACTTTGCTCCCAAACCAAATGAGGAAATAGCTCGTCTGGTCGCTGACAGACCTCAGGTTTGGCCGTAAAGATAAATGACCCAAAGTATTAAAGTTTAACACGTTGACAAAACCCACCTGATCTGTGGGATTAATCCAACAAAAAATCCATCTGTGAAGGTAAAAAAAGAAAGGTTTGGGGTCAGGTGGGACTCACTGTAATGTCCATGCAGTGGTAAGGGTGAACAATATTTGGGAAAAGTGTATATCCAGTACAGAGAGTTAGAACACGTCAGTGAGCCAAATTTATGCCTTTTTTTTTTCCTGTCAGGCTTTCTCAATTTAAACGGTTTTACAAATGGAAAAAACAAAACACATATGCAGACTTACCCAAGAACATGAAAACATGATGCAAATTCTAAATGGTAAATGCATTTACACTCAACAAAAATATAAATGCAACACTTTTGGTTTTGCTCCCATTTTGTATGAGATGAACTCAAAGATCTAAAACTTTTTCCACATACACAATATCACCATTTCCCTCAAATATTGTTCACAAACCAGTCTAAATCTGTGATAGTGAGCACTTCTCCTTTGCTGAGATAATCCATCCCACCTCACAGGTGTGCCATATCAAGATGCTGATTAGACACCATGATTAGTGCACAGGTGTGCCGTAGACTGCCCACAATAAAAGGCCACTCTGAAAGGTGCAGTTTTATCACACAGCACAATGCCACAGATGTCGCAAGATTTGAGGGAGTGTGCAATTGGCATGCTGACAGCAGGAATGTCAACCAGAGCTGTTGCTCGTGTATTGAATGTTCATTTCTCTACCATAAGCCGTCTCCAAAGGCGTTTCAGAGAATTTGGCAGTACATCCAACCAGCCTCACAACCGCAGACCACGTGTAACCACACCAGCCCAGGACCTCCACATCCAGCATGTTCACCTCCAAGATCATCTGAGACCAGCCACTCGGACAGCTGCTGAAACAATCGGTTTGCATAACCAAAGAATTTCTGCACAAACTGTCAGAAACCGTCTCAGGGAAGCTCATCTGCATGCTCGTTGTCCTCATCAGGGTCTCGATCTGACTCCAGTTCGTCGTCGTAACTGACTTGAGTGGGCAAATGCTCACATTCACTGGCATTTGGCACGTTGGAGAGGTGTTCTCTTCACGGATGAATCCCGGTTCACACTGTCCAGGGCAGATGGCAGACAGTGTGTGTGGCGTCGTGTGGGTGAGCAGTTTTCTGATGTCAGTGTTGTGGATCGAGTGGCCCATGGTGGCGGTGGGGTTATGGTATGGGCAGGCGTCTGTTATGGGCGAAGAACACAGGTGCATTGTATTGATGGCATTTTGAATGCACAGAGATACCGTGACGAGATCCTGAGGCCCATTGTTGTGCCATACATCCAAGAACATCACCTCATGTTGCAGCAGGATAATGCACAGCCCCATGTTGCAAGGATCTGTACACAATTCTTGGAAGCTGAAAATGTCCCAGTTCTTGCATGGCCGGCATACTCACCGGACATGTCACCCATTGAGCATGTTTGGGATGCTCTGAACCGGCGTATACGACAGCGTGTACCAGTTCCTGCCAATATCCAGCAACTTCGCACAGCCATTGAAGAGGAGTGGACCAACATTCCACAGGCCACAATTGACAACCTGATCAACTCTATGCGAAGGAGATGTGTTGCACTGCATGAGGCAAATGGTGGTCACACCAGATACTGACTGGTATCCCCCCCCAAAAAAACAAAACTGCACCTTTCAGAGTGGCCTTTTATTGTGGACAGTCTAAGGCACACCTGTGCACTAATCATGGTGTCTAATCAGCATCTTGGTATGGCACACCTGTGAGGTGGGATGGATTATCTCAGCAAAGGAGAAGTGCTCACTATCACAGATTTAGACTGGTTTGTGAACAATATTTGAGGGAAATGGTGATATTGTGTATGTGGAAAAAGTTTTAGATCTTTGAGTTCATCTCATACAAAATGGGAGCAAAACCAAAAGTGTTGCGTTTCTATTTTTGTTGAGTGTATATAGCACTTTGCCATCTGAATCACAAGCTCAAAGCACTTTACAATGATGCCTCACATTCACTCAGATACCAGTGTCACGGTGCTGCAACACACGGTGCTCAACTGGACTCCAGGACCAACTGGGGGTTTAAGAACCTTCACCAGGGGCCCTTAGTGATTTTCTTGTATGGCGGGGGGTTTGAACAGAGGATCTGCTGGTCACAAGCCCAATGCATAACCACTAGACCACCACCTCCCCAAAGCGCACCATTTTCACCTCAAGTCACCTCAATATTCTGAACATCAAGCAGAGCAGAAGTCCTGCGTCTTAGGATTCCAACCAATGACAGCATTGCACGCTGGTCACATGAGGATTTTTCAGCAGGTATTTAATTTGTCCGTCACATTGTCTAGTCAGGACTAGAGATTCACCGCGGTCCTGCGAGGTTTTGTAAAATTAAAAACTGGATGTGGAATACTTTTTTCCCAACACAAAAGAGCTGAATAAACTCGTTTTTGAGCTACATACATGCTAGCTCACCAAACTGCCTGAATCTGGTGTACTATAACTAGGCTATCTTGTGTGCTAGCTTGGTCACCAAATGGATAAGAAGTTATTTGAAAGAGATGTTTCCTTATTTTGGCTTTTGTTGATTAACTGAGTACAACTCAATCTCATCTTTTGTGTGAGATGATCAAATATATTTTTAGTAACTTCAGCTTATAAAATGACTGATTAAAGTTGTTTGACCACTAAAGTGAGACCAAAGCAAGGGGCCTCAAACAAGAACCACTAACAGACTAGTTTATAAGTGTTTTTTTTTTTTTCCATAATTGACTACATGTTTCATAACTCTGAAAATGTAGATTAATTCCTTCATTAATTTACCATATGACACAATATTCTTTTATTCTTCATACAATGAGGAAATATGCAAGATTCACAAAGCCCACTCAGGGGACTTTGTCCCCCCGTCCCTGGTCCATGAGCATTTTGCTGAATGTGACGTGGCACACTCGGACAATCCTGTCACACGAAAATAAGAAAAATTTGAGGCAAATATGCAAAAAATGTTTTCACATCAGGCTCATTATTTGATTGCCTCATCATCATCATCAAAGTGACTCATCCCTGGTTTGAACATGACAAGAACAACGATGCCTTGAATAATCATCAGACAACATAAAATCACCCTGAATATTGTTTTAGGTATAGTTTATTCTTGTTTCAGTTGTTTGTTGTCTAAAATTAGCTCCACACACTGTAAAAATAGGTGTGGTTGCAGTTTCCAAAGGATTTGATACCTTCAGATCTAATTTTGGTGGATTGTTTACTTTCTCAAGAAAAAGGTATTATTATTATTATTATTATTATTATTATTATTATTATTTTAATTTGCCATTAAATGAAAAGTATTTGCAGTTACTGATATAGGTACAAAGTGTGACAAAAAGTTACATAATATTGGAATATCTCTCATGAAGTGGTATTCCTCTAGCAAAAATTACTACAATAATAGTTTGTTCATAAATTGTAAGTGTTTGTGTTTATAGGGTGATTTGTGTTTTGGTTTGGACTGATATTCTGGATATTCTGTCAGGTGACATCAGTTTCTTTCTGTTGTAAAAAGTTGACTCATCTCCATGGGGAGAACAGTGGAGTGATTTTACTTTAATGTTTAAAGATGACAAGATTCACATACTGTGTATCAGTATTTTATCAGTATGATTACGTTATTATTGTTGTATCATGAAAAAAAAATCAATGAGTTTATCCTTGTTTATTTTTGGATATATTAGGTACTGGTTACTAATCTGAATGATTCTGAGAAGAAAGAAAAAACAAACAAAAAGGAAAAAGTGCATTAAATGTTTTACATTGTTTCATCATAAAGGAACTTGTACAAATAATTATTAATCTGCTTATTTTTTGTTTGTCTTGTTGGATGAATATGAGTTTTGACTGCAAGAAGAAAGAGCAAAAAAAAAAAAAAGTTCACTTTAGAGGATAAAGCTCTAATATACATTTTCCCCGCATTAATCACTTCTGTGAGATAAACTAAACAATACAAATAATGAAAAAAATACGATTGAGTGTCTCTGTTTTATTTCATGGAGGAATAAAAGTTGTGAAATGTAAGAATTTGAAATAAATCCTTCTGGGGATTTAAGTACATGGATTTAAACCAGTTCAGTTCAATCATGATTTTTGTCTTCTATTTTTCAAGACAAATTTGAACTGAAGTTGTTCCACTTGGAAATTTACAGTGACTTCTTTGTGAAATATTCATATAATAAAAAAATGTGAGGAAATAAATTAAGTACCAAACAGATAAAACTTGACTTTGTTGATCTTTGCACTTTTGGGAAATCCTTGGTTTTGGTCGGTGCATTGATATATTGTGAAAGAGGCACAAGGTTTGACGACTTTCCATGAGAATTATCTGAGGAAAATTTGTCAGACATTAAAATAAAGAGGAAAAATAAAACAAACTGATACTCAAAAAAAATACAACCCATAGATTGAGATATTTACGTATGTCTGGAAAACAAGTTGTGGTATTTAAAAGTCTATTAAAAATGTCGAGAGAGCATAAATTTCACCAAGGTGAACGTATTAATAAAGGTTTCGGCTTGAGCTACATACAGTATGTTCATGTCTGACACTGTGAGACGAGTTCATAAATATTAGAAACAGAAGAACAATCTGTCAGAGCCACAACTGCACAGAGAAAAAATTGCTCCAGTAGTCTGTAGAAGTTTAAAATGCTTCAAATGTGAGTAAAAATTGTACCAGTAATGGAAATGTGCTAAATACATATCAAATGTTTTAAAAATAATTAGAAATAATCAAAAAGTGTGGTAGCTTTTCACCTCCAAAAAATGAGTTTTACAGTAGGTGGTTTCCTGAAACCAATTTACATTTGGGTTGGATTTTAATCAGTTTTTACAATATTTCTTTTTTTTTTTTTTTTTTTTAATATAAATTAAGTGATGAATGGAAGCTGTCTTTTTCATGTTATGCAAATAATCAAATTTTGGTTGTTTCTAAAAATTGAAAATAAGGGTTGTAATTTTAATTCTTTACTTTCAAATTTTTATATTCATTTTTTGTTAAAGTGGAATGTTTGGACATTTCAAATTAGAATGAGATTTTCTGTTGATCCACTGATGGGTGAAAGAAAGAAAAATCAAATGTTGCATTTTCATCCAAATTCAAGGGTGACTTAAAACCTTTACACAGTATTTGTGCTTTCCAAATATTCTCTGTATTTAATTTTTTCTTTCCCTCAAATTTTAAGACAAAGCAGAGTTAGAACATTGTGTTGTTTCAGCAATTTTTCTGAAATCTTTACTGTTGTTTTGTCCATGTTGCTGTTGAAATTTTCAATTGATTCCAAATAAAACGTATGGAAAATATTAACAGCACATCCTTTCACTTTTTCCACATTTTGTTATCTTACAGCCTTATTTGAAAATGGAGTAAATATTTTTTCCCCTCAAAATTCTACTCACAACACCCCATAATGACAAATGACAACATAATGTTTTTTGAAATCTTTGCAAAAGCATGTATATATATATATATATTTTCTCATTTTATTTTATTTTATTATACCTTCTATTAGTTGTACATACACTCTGAATAATTTACTGTTAAATTTCACTTTTATTTGGCTAAAAATTGCTTGCACCACGGAAAGCACCTTTTTGGAGTTGCATCTTGTTGTAATGCAAATTACAATGACAATAAAGGCGATTCTGATTCTGATTCTGACATATATATAAACAACTAAGAAATCACGTGTACATACGTATTCACACCCTTTGCTCAATACTTTGTTGATGCACCTTTGGCAGCAATTACAGCCTAAAGTCTTTTTGAATATGATGTCACAAGCTTGGTGCACCTATCTTTGGGCAGTTTTGTCCATTCCTCTTTGCATCACTTCTCAAGCTCCATCAGGTTGGATGTGGAGCGTTGGTGCACAGCCATTTTCAGATCTCTCCAGAGATGTTCCATCAGATTCAGGTCTCGGTTCTGGCTGGGCCACTCAAAGACATTCACAGAGTTGTCCTGAAGCCACTCCTTTGATATCCTGGCTGTGTGCTTAGGGTCATTGTCCTGCTGAAAGATGAACCGTCATCCCAGTCTGAGGTCAAGAGCGCTCTGGAGCATGTTTTCATCCAGGATGTCTCTGTACATTGCTGCATTCATCTTTCCCTCAATCCTGACTAGTCTCCCAGTTCCTGCTGCTGAAAAACATCCCCACAGCATGATGCTGCCACCACCACGCTTCACTGTTGGGATGGTGCCTGGTTTCCTCCAAACATGACTCCTGACATTCACACTAAAGAGTTCAATCTTTGTCTCATCAGACCAGAGAATTTTGTTTCTCATGGTCTGACAGTCCTTCAGGTGCCTTTTGTCAAACTCCAGGTGGGCTGCATGTGCCTTTAACTAAGGAGTGGCTTCCGTCTGGCCACTCTACCATACAGACCTTATTGGTGGATTGCTGCAGAGATAGTTGTCCTTGTGGAAGGTTCTCGTCTCTCCACAGAGGAATGCTGGAGCTCTGACAGAGTGACCATCAAGTTCTTGGTCACCCCCCTGACTAAGGCCCTTCTCCCTTACACTCTTTCCTTCATACTTACAGTGCACCCACACACACACACACACACACACACACACACACACACACACACACACACACACACACACACACACACACACACACACACACACACACACACACACACACACACACACACACACACACACACACACACACAGGTGTTTACTGCGCACATACAGACGTGTATTCACCCTCCCTCACATATCCACTCACGTCGCCTATGGTTTTATTTCCTGCAGTTAATAAATTTCCTCATTTCCTTGGTTTTATGTTGTGTGTGTGTGTTGCTTTCTCTCCACTTTCCACTGTGGTGGTTCTGTTTTCCCCAGATTAAAGTTTGCAGCTTTTTGTCTTCACTGTTTTTTCAGTTTATTCAGGAACTCTTAACCTCAATTTTCTTAAAAAGGATATATATATATATATATATATATATATATATATATATATATATATATATATATATATATATATATATATACTGATATATATATATACTGATATATATATATATCAGTACTTTCCGGTTCCTCAATTTTGGAACGAAAATCGAGACAGATTTAATATGAGTCTGATACAAACAGTGGATCCGTGAGCTTGTCTGATAGGTTGAGGTGTTCTGACCCTTTGAATTAATCACTCACATTCATCACTAATCTTTAAAGAAATTAATACAATATAAACACAAAAATGACCAATGATCTCAGTTCTCTTTTAAAGGAACTCTCAGTTCCAGTTCCACTTCATCCTGCACCTTTGCTTCTTACAGATTATCTCGATTGTTTGATTATCTCGATTGGTCACAGCACCTCCTCCACATCACAAGCACCGTTTTCCCCATTCAAGCAGCAGGGGTAACATCACCAGGTACGGCCAATCCAGCTATGAAAAACATCAACTGCTGTATCTCCACATGCATCTTCCAGAGCTTGGAGAAGGGGTAGACATGTTTGTGGATTTCAGTTTCCATCTCCAGGCAGAAAAAGTTCCTCAATTGGATGTAGGAATGGAGAATATGGAGGAAGTGTGGGTGGGCAGTGAACCAGTTATGAACCAGAGCAGCCCCGTGGAAACTTACATTGTCCCAAATGACGGCGTACCTGAGTTGCTCTGGGCCGTCTGTCTGATCTGGTGGAATCACTGTGTATGGTCGGGTGTCCAGGAATGTGATCAGATGGGCAGTGTTGTAGGGGTAGCATGGTGATGGATGACCCCGTGGTGGGTAACCGCTGCACACACCCTCCACTCTGGCCGAGGACTTCAACAATGGCACACTGGCCGATCATAGTCCTTCCCCTCCTTTGTCTTTTTATGAGGTTGAATCCAACCTCGTCAATGAAGATGAACTGGTGCTCCACTGCAGCCACCTCTCACTAAAGGACTCCCTGAAACACACGTGACAATATCAGTAACAGACATGGAGTGGTCACTACTGTGAAGCACAGTCATTATGAATAGAATACTGAAATACAGTGTTGAGAGTATACGTCAACTGTGGGATTGTATAGGTCTTACTGGCACATACACTCAACAAAAATATAAACGCAACACTTTTGGTTTTGCTCCCATTTTGTATGAGATGAACTCAAAGATCTAAAACTTTTTCCACATACACAGTATCACCATTTCCCTCAAATATTGTTCACAAACCAGTCTAAATCTGTGATAGTGAGCACTTCTCCTTTGCTGAGATAATCCATCCCACCTCACAGGTGTGCCATATCAAGATGCTGATTAGACACCATGATTAGTGCACAGGTGTGCCTTAGACTGCCCACAATAAAAGGCCACTCTGAAAGGTGCAGTTTTATCACACAGCACAATGCCACAGATGTCGCAAGATTTGAGGGAGCGTGCAATTGGCATGCTGACAGCAGGAATGTCAACCAGAGCTGTTGCTCGTGTATTGAATGTTCATGTCTCTACCATAAGCCGTCTCCAAAGTCGTTTCAGAGAATTTGGCAGTACATCCAACCAGCCTCACAACCGCAGACCACGTGTAACCACACCAGCCCAGGACCTCCACATCCAGCATGTTCACCTCCAAGATCGTCTGAGACCAGCCACTCGGACAGCTGCTGAAACAATCGGTTTGCAAAACCAAAGAATTTCTGCACAAACTGTCAGAAACCATCTCAGGGAAGCTCATCTGCATGCTCGTCGTCCTCATCGGGGTCTCGACCTGACTCCAGTTTGTCATCGTAACCGACTTGAGTGGGCAAATGCTCACATTCGCTGGCATTTGGCACGTTGGAGAGGTGTTTTCTTCACGGATGATGTGAAGGAGATGTGTTGCACTGCATGAGGCAAATGGTGGTCACACCAGATACTGATTGGTATCCCCCCCCAATAAAACAAAACTGCACCTTTCAGAGTGGCCTTTTATTGTGGGCAGTCTAAGGCACACCTGTGCACTAATCATGGTGTCTAATCAGCATCTTGATATGGCACACCTGTGAGGTGGGATGGATTATCTCAGCAAAGGAGAAGTGCTCACTATCACAGATTTAGACTGGTTTGTGAACAATATTTGAGGGAAATGGTGATACTGTGTATGTGGAAAAAGTTTTAGATCTTTGAGTTCATCTCATACAAAATGGGAGCAAAACCAAAAGTGTTGCGTTTATATTTTTGTTGAGTATAGTTATATTGCAATTCTTTGGCTCTTTCTGAATTGCGCTCAAATGGTGCCGTGTAGACCTTCTTCATTCTCAGATTATTTATGTGTAAGACACGGTCCAGTATTGATCAGCTTACCCAATCAATATTTTGAAATATCTCATTGTTTTCTATTATTTTTCTCTGTATTTGCCATAATGTTATTGGTGTTATAATGTTGATAATTTCAGTTTCCTGTTCAGGAGACAGGAGACGTTCCCAACCACCTTGTGCTGGTATTGTTTCAGTTATGCAATACAAATAGTAAAATGCTGTAAATATTGTGTAGGAATGCATTTCCTAAATACTTGAAATATAGTTTATTTTTACAGTCTGACAGAACAGTCCACAGGCAATACTGTCACATGATGTGTTGTACACCATATGGACAAAGTGCGGAACCTTGGGATAATTTTTGATCCTATGTTGTCCTTTGATCTCCACATTAAAGACATCACGAGGACTGCTTTCTTCCAGCTCCGAAGTATAGCAAAGATTCATCCCATCCTGTCTATGACTGATGCTGAGACCCTGATACATGCATTTGTTTCTTCTAGATTGGATTTTTGGAATGTTTTATTTTCTGGGTTGCTGCAGTCCTGAATCAGGGGTCTTCAATTGTTTCAAAACACTGCTGCCAGACTCTTGACATGAAGCAGAATGTTTGACCACATTACTCCCATTTTGGCATCTCTTCACTGGCATCCTGTCTCTGCAACATCAGATTTTAAGGTCCTTCTACTGGCCTATAAAACTGTTCACGGACTGGCACGGACTGATCAACTTAAGCCCTACATACCAGCCTGGGCTTTGTGTTCACAGGAGGCAGGATTGCTTTGTGTCCCTTGGGTGAATAAAAAGTCTGTGGGAAATAGAGCCTTCTCCTATCATGCCCTGGTCCTATGGAATGATCTCCCTGCATTAGTGAGGCAGTCGGACTCTGAGACTTTTAAGTCGTGACTGAAGACGCATTTATTTCTATTTTTGTTGCATCCTTTTTTTTTGTATGTGGAACTCACTTTGTAACATAGTGTTCCCCTGAGGGTGAGATTAACAACTGAGAGGAACTCAGTGTAGCACATATGCACACCACAGCCTGTGCTGTTACTTCACATAAACACTTTTAAACTTCAAAAATAAGCAAGATCAAAAAATAAACATGCACTGGACAGCATACTGGATGTTATCTGGTGCATGCAGTTTGGATAAAAGAAATCATCAGATGGACACAGGATGCTGACCCACAGCAACATGGAGAAATCAACACTGGGTTTACTTAGGAAGCTTTCAGCTTGTGGTGTGTAACATAGATGGTTAAATTCCAAAAATAACACAAATTGACAAATAACTGTGCATTGGACAACATATTGGATGTTATTTGATGCTGATGAAATCATCAGATAGACACGGACTGCTGGCCCACAGTGATGGAAACACCAATAAAAATCTAACTACATTTGATGTTTACCAGCTCTTTAATTTGGGACTTTCATAGGTTATTACAGCGTGGCAGGGATGGTGGGCAAATGGTTAAATGTGCTTGTATCCAGTGTAGAAGGTTTCCAGTTCAAGGCTAGCCCTGCCTATTCTCCATGTAATGTGGAGTTTCATCAGGAAGGGCATCCGGTGTAAAACTAGTGCCAAATTAACGAGCAGATCCACCTTAGAATTGCTGTGGCAACCCCAAGTGAAAACAAGGGAGAAGCTGAAGAGAATTACCATACATTGTTGTGGTCTACTGTAAAAGTAACATTTTGTTACTACTTTGGGCAGACCTGCAACTTATAGTCAGGTGCGACTTACATCAATGTAATAATTATAGTAACTATTTATATAGGATTTTCACAGGAATTTAAATACTAAACAAAATAAACTCTGATAATAAATGAATAAATACTCATAATTTATTTATTTAACATTTATTTAACAAGGAAAATCCCATTGAGGTTAAGAACCTCTTTTTCAAGGGAGACCTGGCCAAGATCGGCAGCAGCAAACACAAAAAGCACAGTTACACAATTACACAGACACAAAAAAATAAGAAGTACGCTACAACAATGCACAAATTTCCCAAATTTCCCAAATTAGTAAGCTGATAATACAGATAAAAGGTGTAACTTGTTCTCTGAAAAATATGGTACTTTTATTCATGCTATTTAATATTTTATTATTGGAGTTTAATTTGTTTAGCATTTTCCCATATATATAGTTATTATTATTTATTAATGCATGCTTTTATGTATATCAGCTGCACCAGAGTATAAGTCACAGAGCCTCCCAAAACAATAACCTCCACGCCTCATACTCTGGAAAATACAGTAAATAAAATTAAAAAAGTTTCTGCCAAGCATGAACGCTGGAAATGTTTCACTCCAAACTTCATTTTCCAGAGACTCTCAGAGACTTTGAAAGCTACAAAGGAAAAAGAAAGAAAGAAAAGAAAAAGAACTTCAACAAATCAGTCAACTTTATGTCCCATTTCTTTGCTTCCAGAGGAGCGACAGTCTGTGTGCAGCGGCCATGGCACACCCCTCAGTGACCACATCCACCATAAGCAGCCGGAGATGAAACGATATGGAGATTATCGGGACAAAAAGCCTCCCAGCTTGTCACGGGATGCAGAGCGTATTGTACATCCACATGTATTGAACACAAACCTGTCACCGTCTGTGACAGCCCCATTCATCACACACAAAGCCAATCCTGTCAGCCGCACAATGCGGCCTCGCCGTCCCTCCCCCCCTCTAAGTGACAGTGCCGAAATTAACATTAGGACACTCGGGTATGTATTCAAATGATTTGCTTTTCCGCCTCCCACCGAAAGCCAATTTCCAGAGGCTAATAAACCTGGGAATGGTTTCATTTCAGTAAAGAGATGTGGCTTTTCTCGTTACATCTCCAGGTTCGGTCCTTCGGGAGGCTTCTGGAGGCTTCTGGAGATGGTGAATCTGTTATTTCAAATCAGAAAGATTATCAGCGCATTTTCCTACGAGGCTGAGCTTTGCTGTAGCTTCAGCTAATGTTATTAGCCGAGTTAAACATCAGCGGTAGAGTGGAAGAAAGGCAAATTTAATAACTGGAGTCAACCCAAAGCAAAAGGGGCCGGTGTGAACAATGAGGAGTGATGAAACCGACAATGAAATCCCTGAGTTGTTAGGCGTCTGCAGATTTACTGGGAGTCTGTTATTATTGATTTGCTAAAACTGTGTCCCGTCTGATGTATTTACCACCCGCGTGCTTTCAGCCACATGTGTGTCGGCGGATGTTTGGGGCAGACTTTGCGGTAGCTGGACTTACATCATGGAGATCTACGTTTGATTCCTGCTGATGCTGCCTGTCTGTGTTTTCAGCTGTAAACAGGCTGAGAAACTAACCTGTGAGGGACTGTCGTCCCATCCAGAGGGGGTTGTTGACTCTCGTTTGAGCCACGCTGCAGAACGCAGGGATAAGCAGCGACACCAGTGGAAGTCCTACACAAAAGTTGTGGACCAATTACTTGTCATGCACATAGCTTGAATTTTCTTGTCCTTTGCATGTGTTCTGTTTATCTTTGTTGTGGTTTTGTTTTAGCATTCATCAGCACATATTCTATGGATGTGAATCCTGCAGTGACTGGAAACGATGAGAGCAAAGAGGTTTCACTGCCACAGAACATCTTCTTCTTCCTTCTGCTGCTCCTGTTAGGGGTCGCCACAGCAGATCAATCGTTTCCATCTCACACTGTCCTTTGTATCTTCCTCTATCACACCAAACACCTGCATGTCCTCCTGCACCACATCCAAAAACCTCCTCTTTGGCCTCCCTCTTCTCCTTTTGCCTGGTGGCTCCATCCTCAGCATCCTTCTCCCTATATACCCTGGGTCCCTCCTCTGCACATGTCCAAACCATATCAATCTCATCTCTCTGATTTTGTCTCCAAACCAACCCACCTGAGCTGTCCCTCTGATATGTTCATTCCCAATCCTGTCCATCGTCATCACTTCCAAAGAGAATTACAACATCTTCAGCTCAAGTGAAAATCTTACCAATGGAAAAATGCTACCTCTCCATGAGGAAATGTTCCTCAAAAGAAAAATCTTGCTGGAAATTTAAACACGAACATATAACAAAAGCAAAATAGAGGTGGATTCCATATTCTTGGGTTGCAATGTTAGCATGTTAAGACTAAATACTAGTAGAACATGGAAGAAACAAATGTTCTGGAACAAAAATTAAAACTTTTTAATCACGATTTATCCATTTTTCATTCATTCATTTTCTAACATTACCTGTATTCTGGTCACGGTGGCAGCAGACCAAGTAGCTCACCCCACACTTACCTATCCTTGACCAAGTTCTGACCATCCCCTGGGGGAATCCTGAGGCATTCCCAAGCCACTTGGAAAAATTACCCTTCCAGTGTGTCTTGGGTCTTCCCTGGGTACTCCTCCCAGTTGGATGTGCCTGGAAGGCCTCCCTAGGGTGATGACCAGAAGCATCCTCACCAAATGTCTGGACCACCTCAACTGAGTCCTTTCAATGTGAAGAAGCACTGGCTGTACTCCGAATCCCTCCCAGATAGTCAAGCTTCTCACCCTTTACCTATTTTTACTGACCAGAAAATTGTGTGGCAATTTCCAAAGATGGAAACAGGAATCATTTAGCTGTGAAACACGTTTTCAACCAGAATAGTCTTAATCCTGCATGCATCTTACTTGAATTTTTAATTAACATATTCCATAAAATAACCTTTTAATATGGCATTTATATGATTCAAAGTTTTTTTTTATTTTAATCAAAATCCGAAAAAAAAAAAAATTAGAGATTTGATAGATCGGGGGAGCCCTGTTGACGCCCGAAATGTGAATCTGCTGCAAATCGTGAATTATCCACAAACCGTTAATGAAAATTATTGTGAATATCCGCAAACCGTTAATAATTTTGCTGCAAACTGTGAATAAAATATCCCACAACATGTGATTGCAGGTCTCGCAAAACATAAGCTGCATATTATGAATATCATTCATAATATGTACATAAGTGTTCCATACAACGTGAATAGGTATATATGCCTAATGTGCGTATGTATACATATATGTTTCTCTTACTCAGGTGTGGCTTTACTGTGGCACAATAAATGGTAACATCAACAAGGAAGTGCATGAGTTGTTGATTAGTTGAATACAGTTTGGAAAATGTACGCATTTTCTATCTTGTTCTTGTGGTTTGTCCATTAATGGCAAAAAATTAATTTATAGTGTTACAAAATATCTGTAGATGTAAAGAAATTCACATTTTGTGAGATATGCATTCACTTTTTATGAGATATATTTTTCAGTATTCATGTTTTGCAATTCACGGTTTGCAGATTCATGTTTAGGGGTTAACAACCCTGCTGATCTTGAAGATCCCTCTCTTGATGTAAGCGTCACCTTCTGGCTATGTCTTGAAGTAAAACCATCACTGCCATCTTGGCCTTAGACCAGGACTAACAGGTGCGAACCACTTCAAAAAGGTGGTCTAAATTTTAGACCTTTGGACTAGAGTTAGACTGGACTAAATGGCCTTGTCTGGTCCCACAGCATGACTCCATTTTTAGTCTTTGACAAAAGTTTTAATAATAATCCTTAGTCTTAGTCTATCTGCCTTAGTCTTGCTTCATACCACCCAGCCCTAGATTCCAAAGTGATGAGAGCAATTAAGAAGAAGCAATTTGGTTTGGGTTACAATTGGCCAACAAGCAATGACAGACAGCCACATGCTAAACTATGGGAAAATGGAAAATTTCATGGCCAAAATTCAGGGAAAGAGGTTTCAGGCACCAACATGCTTGAGGCACCTCAGGGTTTTTAAAAATTTTATTTAACCTTTATATAACCAGGTTTGTCCCATTGAGATCAAGATCTCTTTTACAAGGCGACACCTGGACAATTTCTAAGTTTCCAATCCACCTAACCTGCATGTCTTTAGATGTGGGAGGAAAGTGGAGCACCCGGAGGAAACCCACACAAACACAGAGAGAACATGCAAACTCCACACAGAATGGCCACAGTTGGGAATCAATCCCATGACCTTCTTGCTGTGAGGCAACAGTGCTAACCACTAAGCCACCAGGTTTGGACCTTGACGATCCCTCAGCACTACATAAGCTGTCACCTTTCAAAGACTGGACCTTTGGAGCTGTGCCTTGGCTCCATGGTTTGCAGGCATGAGACTCCCCGGTCCCTTCATGACACACTCTCCCATGATGGAGGCCGTCTGCACAGCTACTCCCACAGAGTGCAAAACAGGACCACAGCGACTATTATGTAATTAAAAATATTGAAAAGAGCAACTGAAAGTTGTTCCCTATGATATCTTTGAGATCACAGGAACATAATAGTGTACTGCAATGACACATAACAGTGGCAGTTGTAAAATTTAGAAAATCACTGTCAATAAGATATTCTACATCCAAATTGTGTATTTTGATCTCAGATGTGCAACATGGTCCGATAAGTCTGTGACGTGTTTCGACTTTGTTGCGTTTCCTGTTCATGCATGAGTGTTGATAAGAGAGCTAAAGGCTAGCGTTGGGCTTTTGGTGTTGTTATGGGTTTCTGTGTGCGTCCTGAGTCAGCAGAGTCGCAGTAATTACCCATAGATCCAGAGGCAAAGGGGCTATGCGGCGCTGACAGGGACTCATTTCCCGAGTGTTCCTGTGCACCGCGTGCTGCAATAACACCACTCAACAGGCCTATCAACTTGATCCACATCACATTTTCACACAATTGCAAACAGCTAACCTATTTATGCTGTAAACAACAGCAGCGAGCTAATAAAACAACTCGTTGCCGCGTGTGGATGTAATCCAATGAAGTGCCGTCTTAAATGACGTCTCTCATACTGTACGCAACATCACATAAAGAAACATTGGTCCCAGTACATCTCCAATGAACATAATGAGACTTTTCAATAACAAATTCATAAAGAATGCATGAATTCAGGCACAACTGATGACGGGATCTGCCAAAATGTTGCGTTCACTTTGTGTCACTGTCCCATGAAGCAGAAAACGTCCAGAGCATCTCAGCAACCGACCTTATCGACGGCGACGCATAGACCTCATCACAACAGGCCGATCTGACGTCTTATTGACATTTGAGCATCAGCTGGTGTTTGTCACGGAGCTGTCACAACTACTGTGAGCTGACAGATGCTGAAGGTCTCTCAGAGCAGCAACATCTGATTGGACGCCATCTGTGGATCTGAACTTATTGTATGTTCAGATATTAGATTAATCCTTTCTTCTACTACTCAGAAGATAAGGGTTCAAAATCTGAGGCCAGCATAAAGTATCTCAACAAAATAGTCAAACATATGTTTTAGCTCTGATCTAGAATAAAAGTACATTTAAAAATGCAGGGTAATCGTGTAAGTTAAGGTTCCTGTAATAAGGATTTGTTAACTGGTAATACGTCATTATGCACTACAAACATTTGTCCAGAATGTGCAATTTCTTTATCTCCTCCTGAAAAATGAAAACATAGGAAGAGAAGTGAAAGTCCTAATGCACAACACAATTTTAGGAAGGATTCTTCTCTACTGTGCTAAGGTGTGGATGTTGAAGAAGAAGACTGAATCTACAAAGCATAGTTAAATATTAGCAAGTGCCCAGTTAACTGTTAAACATATAAATCTGTTTCTCAGAGGGACATTAGTTCAATTGAATTAATATTTCAAAACTGAACAATGCACTTGTATACATGTAAACTCCATTAACTAGCGTTTGCGTAAGTCACAGTTCCTCTTTACTTGTGGTCGATTTATGGACCCCAAAAATTTAGACTGCTGTATAAAAGTCAATTTTGATTTGACCGATTTTGGGAGGGATCGTCAGTGCGGTTGATTCTGGACAATTGGGCGGGTGTATAAGTTCTGGCCCAGTCTGAGCCGGCAGTAAGGAACTAAAGAGGAAGATCAAATCCAAAAACTTTGAATCGTTCAGAATCGTCCACACTGACATCCCCTCATCGCAGAGGAAGAAAAAGATCCCAAACCCACTCCAGATGAAGAAATCATCACCATCCAGGAAGGAAATCAAGCTTTAAATGGTCAAAACTACTGTAATATGGCAGGGTAAGCGGATATACTTGTATGTATTTTTGGCCAACCTCATTAATTTGCAGTTTCACATAACCCGCCGTCCGATTTTGTGTTCCCCAACTTGCGTGAGTTAATGAGGTTTACCTGTAATTTGCAAAATGGGTTGAACTCCAGGTGTTTTTGAGAAAACGTTTCTATATCTGTGTTATGTATATCGATATCCCCTACCTGGATGACTGATAAACTTGAATTTACTCCAAAATATCTTTGAAGTGCTCATACAAACAATTATATGAAATTAAAATGAATTTTCTCAACATTCGGTTAGTCAGGGATGTGTGTATATATATTTGGGTTATGAGACAATTCTGAAAATGAAAATCAAACATTCAAGATGTGCTTATATGTAGATTTTCAACTTAAATTTCAAGGGGTTTAATAAAATGATCACAGTAACCAGTCAGGAATTATAGCAATTTTGTAGACATGGTGTCTACAGTTTCTGAGAGAGTAATAGGAAAAATTAAATAATATAATGACTATTGTTTATACAAACCACCACTTTTACATCCAGTTTTCTTTTGACAAGTCCAGGGTTGGATCCATGAATATTTCCAAATCACTAAATATGTATTGGATGTAATTTATATCATTCATGAACCCTGCATCCAAATACTCAGTATGTTCTAATGTGAGTTAGAAACCTACTACTCCACAGTTACTGTAGTACATACAAGAATTAAGCGAGCACAGTTTGAATGCATGACATTGTCGCCATTTTACCTGTTCTTTGACCTCAATGTTTATAAATGACTCATACGTGCATAGCCGTGTATGACATGAAAATTTCTATGTTGCAATGGCAGACTTTGTTTTTTTTTTTTGTTTTTTTTTTTACAATTCCTAATGCATACTTGTACAAAGCAACAGTCCCGGACACCATTATGATTTCCATGTATGTCTGCTAATTTCTATGAATTTTACAGGGAAGTTCTTCCTCTTTGGTTACCAGGCTCCAGCTCAGGTACCGTTCAACTGCTTCTAAATGCCTACTGAGTATTCAGATCACCTATGGATTGTAGGGGATTCTTACTGCTTTTTGCCTACTATATTGTAAGCTAATGTGAGTATTTGGATGTAGCCTAAGAAATACAAACAGTGTGGTACTGTATGCTAAATCTGTCTGACGTAACCAATTCTTAATACCAGAGTAACCCTTGAGGATGGAGACTAATGAAGGAAGCCACTGAGAAGGTCGTGGGGTTTATATAGAAATGCAATCCAGTTACCGAAAGACCAAAGAGATGATTGACTTGGAACAATTAAAGCAAAGAACAGTGCTGCTGTCACTGTGCTACTTATGCTTTTTGTTAGGCAGATTTGGACTACAATGTTTGATGAACTAAGCAAAGGGACCACTTTAAACATTATGGCACCAGTATGGTATTTTGTGTGCAATCCTGAAATTAAACAAGAACATGTCGATGAGTGAGCATGAACCAACGCAGACTCAGTGATTCATCACAAATCTGTCCACAAGTGGCACATTAATCAATATGCTGAAGGAAAAAAAAAGTCAAATTTAGTTATGCCCACTTGTAATCTGTAGATTAAATGATTTTTATTGACAAAAAAATGTCTTTATCTTCTATTGCTAGCTGACTACATTCACATTCACCGAGCTGTTGGAAGGAGCTCATTTAGAAGTCGGGGCACTTTTCCCTGGTGAATACACCCCCTCCCCTTCCCCCTTGTGCTTTTATTTTTAATTAACCTCTCAAAGATACTCTGTTGTTGTTTCCAGTGTCTGAGCCAGTGAGGTTAATGATTTCACCAGTCCAGGGAGACGCTGCAAAGGACAGATCAATGCACCTCAATTCCCTGTGCCTCATGTTCAGTCTCACTTGTAGGACCACAGTGAAAAGGAATGGGGCCGATACCGATTGTGTTGCAGTGGACACGTGTGCATGTCAACATGCACACAAATGCATTTAATCCACAGCATGCACACAAACATGGACACTTTAAATGTATTAAATATCCACATAGACACTCTGCAGTTAAACTCAGATGAATTAAAAAAAAAAAAAATACAGTTTTGCATACCCAGGCTCCAGCATCCAAACATGTTGGAATTCAAGTATTTGTTTAGGTCAAGTCAGGTCTGGGAGCATGCACTGGTGTGGCACATCACTACAGTCACCACACTACAGAGCCAGCTTAGGGTCCTGGATGGCAACCACCCAGGCAGACAACTAGTCTACCCATACTTCTCAAAAGTAACCATCCATCTGCTGCAACCAGGGAAAAAATGGGCACACCCCCAAAAAATAAGTGTTTTAAGTGGAAATAAGTGTTTTCATTTTCTTGTGTCATGCAAGTATTTTTAATGTATTTACAATTATGTTATGTACTCACAATGAACGTAGTAAATACACTCACACATACACGCACACTTTTATTATATAGAAACTCTGTATGTGAATTAGGTACATTCAAGCATTTTCAAGGTGTGTAACAATTCATTTAATTTTGCTGGGTTTCATTATCATAACAAAGTTATCTTCACAATTACACGTCTTAGGTAATACAGTTCAGGTTATATCAGGGGTGGCCAAGTTCGGTCCTTGAGAGCCACCTTTCTGACACTCTTAGTTGTCTCCCTGCTCCAACACACCTGAATCCAATGAAAGACTCATTAGCAGACTTTTAATGAGCCTTTCATTGGATTCAGGTGTGTTGGAGCAGGGAGACAACTAAGAGTGTCAGGTGGCTCTCGAGGACCAAACTTGGCCACCCCTGGGTTATATGATCACTTGATTTTACTGTCCATTCATGACTAGGAGGGTGGAGTACATTGTTTTTTTTTATTTCTCCTCCCCTTTGTGTGACAACCAATAACAGGTCTTAAAGGACTGCGTCATACCTAGCAATGGGGTCAACCCCGCCTCCTCACTAAGATAGGAGTTTCTGTCCACTCCTTGCTCAGATTTGCTCTCAGACACCTGCTGGCTCACTCTTAGGCTAAGATTAATTTCCAGGAAATTTTAGGCTCAGTTAGGAGCTCTTTGAGAGGGCTTTGAGTTGCTTTGTGGATATGGGCCCTGGATTTTTGGATCAAAATATTAATTTTTAAGGGGGTGCATTTATATTGGATGTGTGTACATTAACAAACTGGGCTACAAACATGCAACTAAATTTTTTTTTTTTTTTTTTTTTTTTTTTTTTTTTTACATATTCTTTAACCATAGAAACATATTATATTTATGGTTATTATGATTTTATACCATACAAGTGAAATCCTTCTGACTAAAAAAGCAGAATGGTTATCGCATTTACTGCACCAGTCAAAAACACTGAATAAATGGGAGACCAATTTGTATTTGGCAAAGAAAGAGCCAGAGCTTCATATTTGCAAAAATTCATCCAGTCATTCAAATAGCGGCCAAGACACCTGCTGCTGCTTCACAAAAAGCGATTTTAAAGTCCTTTAAAGCTTAAAGCTGGAAACCATTAACAGAAAAGTACTTTTTGACATCCCCAAGGTAGAATACAAACACAGACGGAGAATTAAAGTAATTTAACAAAAATCCAAAACTCAGGTCACCACAATGCTCAAAATCAGGCAAAGTAGATTATGATTGGATAAAAGCATTTATGTCTGCTGCCTATGGTTTTATATTTCAGTTTAATCACTATCACATATCTGGTATTAAATATTATTTATTTAGGTGATCATATCTGAACAATTGTAACAGTCAGTAATCAACCAATCTGGAAATAGTTTTAAGTTTTAAATAATCACCACTTTAAAAGCCGTGTAATCCTTTAATGAAGTAAAAAGAAAACAGCCTTGACTTAATTGTGAATCTGTCAATACTGAGAGAAAAGCACAAGGTTGGGTTTACTCATTTACACATCCCGTGAAGGATCATTGACTTTATGTCAGTGTGCATGTTTATTTTTAAATGATATTGATCCTGAGGTAATAATGAGCACCTCTGGGAAACAGACCATTAAAAAGTCACATTGATGAGGGTTTCTTTTGGGGTTTTAGTAAAATATGATAGTAAAAAATATTTTTGAGACACAGAAGCCATACAGTCTTCTGGTGTGTGCATATATGTACAGACGGGTGGCAAAAAAGGAAAATGAATGAATGAGTGAAGAAACAGAACATCAATGGGGCACAAGAGGTCAGTGAATGGTTTCATGAACATGAATCCATTTCACAGTTATCTGATCTCAACCCAGCTGAAGACCTATAGCAGATTATGGAATGACGTGTTTGATAGCACTCTCCAACCGCCACGATCAAAACACCATCCAAATAAGGAATAACTTTTTGAAGAATGGAGGTCCATATCTCGTCAAGAGTTCCAGAGAACTTG